>NW_019212946.1:0-12699 GCF_002532875.2 Varroa jacobsoni | reverse complement strand
TAGTAATAGGCTCTAGGTTTGCTATTATAAATTTTATTGGAGTTAGTTATTGGACAGAGATAAAATCTTTTCACCTGTCTTTTAATAGCATTGATGAATGAGTTCTAAAAACGGCTCCACAATCCTGTAAAACGTGGTAGCTATTCGATGAGAGAGGCATTCTCTGGCAAACCGAATTCGGTTGTGCGCGTCCTCAAAAACGGAATTTTCGTACCACCCTACTCAAAGTGCCTAAATTTTGTCTAAGATATGACACATAAACAGTTCGAACGTATACGAATATTGCTTCAAAATAATGAATGCGAAAGAAAAATAATGATTTTACTTCTATATTTTATGACTACTTGAGGCAAAGTTATCATCACCACCTAAAAAAAAAGGAGAAACTTTTACAGATCTATTGACTTTTATAACTAATACTCTAATTTACGCTTTTCTGTCTTGCCTTACATTATCTATTAAGTTGATTACAGTCAATAGCTCCGATAACGCAGCTACTGCATCAGTTTCTTAGCCCTGTATATATGAAAAGCAACAATGAAAATCGATGTTTGTACGCTCATCGCTAAATCAGAACGGGTAGTTAGATAGAAGACGTACATAGCAGCACTGACAGTGCATCCACTAAGCGTACGGAAGATGTATCAATGAACAAGATCTAGGATTCTTCGAGAAACTAGGGAAGTTAGCAAATAGCGTATTACCATAAGTTAAAACAAGTCGTATTATAGGATTGGCACTTAGCAACACCGAAAATTTCATAGCTAAATAACTGGATAATGCGCAACTGTCTGCGGCAATATACTGAACAACGTAATAGCTGGCGAGACGAGTGATGAAAAGCCATATATCTTTTGACCGATATTTAACTAAGAGCGGGAAGCACGGCCATGTAGGAAGCCAGGATAGTGTGCACCCACCTTGAGCTTTACCCTATTAGCTGTTAATCCTGAAATGAGTGTAAGGGCCACGCTGACCAGTATTAAGGCAAAACATGTGCATACGGGGTTGGCACATATTTTGAGGTCATTGAAAATTATCTAGAAGAAGCAGCCTACATACGAACATGCCATAGTATATGCGGGTCTTCACGAGGCATAACGAAGCAGACGTATCCATAATAAAAGCTTTTAGTGTAACAGCTAAACTTTATAACATGAGACTCTTTTCATTCAAACTTTAGAAGGGCTGCACAATCTGTAGACGGTGCAAACATGTAAACATTAATTAACAGTATAACGAAGATTATAAAGATCCTTTGCTATAAAACCTATCCATAACTTATGTGTATAGTCGATGGATGCGAGCAAGGAAACATAATCCGCGAAACCCAATTCAGGTTCCTGAAGCTCAGTTTAAATAATACTGGATTGTTGCAATAAGCTTGATATAAGTTTAGTAAAAACGAAACTTCAAAGTGTGATCTTCTACGCTGTACCAGTCAACATGAGTAACCCAACAAATAAAATCACCAGTTAAATTCGCTTGAAAAACGTTAGTCTCGGTTAACAAGGTGCGAACTAATAGAATTTACTAACAAATATATTGCGAATAAATTGTTGACGTACTAAAAATACACGCTTCGTATCACCGAGAGGCTCTTTTGAGGCGTACGAATTATAATGTAGCGTACTTTCAAAGGAGTATTTGTGCGACAAAGCAGCACGGCAAACAAGATCTAGCTTGTAAAATACAGCATAAGTCACTTACGTCGCATTACCTCACATAAAATTTGTACGTAACTTACGACTTATCATAACAACGGAGTATGTTCATTCATGCTGACAAATATCGAATCAATGGGAAATATGGGCCGTCAACTGAGCCAATAATCGTAACTACGTTTCTATATAAAATAATGAAAATATTATAGACGGCCTATTACAATTTCTACATGTATGTTGCCGAAGTTTACTTAGTGCTGACCCGATGACGTGACCTTAAAAGACAAGCTCCCGTATCTCTCGGCGCATTGGACCACTGAGATGATTGCTATATAGTTGATATGATGCCTCCGGGTTATCGTTGGAACGGCTGACGTCTGCGGTATCACCGTCCCTCCAAGATACAATTTCAGTTGAACGGATCGGACCGTATTACAAGCACATCCTTTAGAGCGGAGTCACGATCTAGCATGTCGATAAACTGATACCGCATTAGTATCAGCCGGCAGTCAGACTGTCACGACAGGGTGTATGTAGTAGCATTAGTGTTATTAATCATCATCATCATCATCATCATCAGCATCATTTATATCTAATAGAAACAATTCTGCTTAAACATAGTTTTCTAGACATGACTAAATCATGGTCTGTTTATGGCCATATAAGTTCCACTAAGCAATCTAAAAGCACCCAAACGTGACTGGCATCTGGTAATGTAATGAGCTATTAGAAATTAGATAACTTTCGAACTAGCTGAGCTGGAACTATTTTTATGAGTTATCTCTCTGGCAGTTCTTTTTTAGCGCGTGAAACTTTGGAAGTATGCAGACTGTTGCTAAAGTTAGATATTCCCTTGCGTAATCTAGGAAATAATAAAGACATGGCGGTGAAGTCTGGCGTTGTTATTAAGTAGCCATACCCCAAGATTTCAACTGCTGTGTCAACGATCCGTTGGGTCTTTTAAGGAACTCGAAATAGCAAACTCGACACATACTTGATATCCGTTTGAAGTACAAGCATCACCTTGCGTCCGAACGTACTTGACATAGCTATCGAAATCGATTTCACTTTAGAACGACGCCAATCTTTCGTGTGGTGCCTTTTCGGCTGGTGGTAGAAACCGAACCATATATAAACGAACCTATGCTCCAGGCAGTTTTTCGTTGGCTAATATTCCGAAAACTTCATATAGAATACAGCATACACACACACATTTGCTGCTGACCAGGAGCCATTCCATGGGAGACCAATTTTTTCCTTAGTGTCTGCGTTTCCACTATTTATGTTGTAATGCCGATAGAGCTCTTAAGCTCGAAGCTTTGCTTTTACGTAAAACGTTAACTGCTGCAAATATATGGTTACTTCTTTGCTGGCCTCAGCACTCCAATCGGCGATTTTGAAACGTGAAAGCCTCCTTATCAAGTGTCTGCACCAGCTGTTGATCAATTTTCACAGCGCTGCAGCTTTCAAAGAACGAAAACTTGTGCATTCAGTATCGATTTCGAAGGCCAGAAGATGCAACACAGCCGGTTGCAAAGCTGAAGTTTTTCCAGCCAAATTTCGCCCGCCACCAATGAGTCGGCGAACGTAAGGTCTACCAGATATGCTTGTAATAGCTCGATAGTTATTTTTCTAAAGCTTATGAATTCTTATATCTGTTGATCGAACAGACATCTAGTACAAAGACATTTATTTTGCCCCTTGCCCGGATCGCGTCCCCGCTGTAAGAGCTTCTCGTACCAGCTTTCTTCCAATCGCTATGGGAGGGTTTAACGTGCTTGGTATCTAACTTGACCTTGCGTGGCGTAATATTTCCCTAACCGGCATCTTCATACGTTCACATACACTATGACTGCGTTTAAGCCGCTCCTGCTCAAGCCAGAACCATTAATTCGACTACTGTAGAACACAGCTGACGTAGCCTATCTCATAGGAGCGGCCTGCGCGTCCAGATTTCCTTACATCTCAGGACATACAGCTTTACTCATGCCTCTGGCAAAGGCACCGCTAAAGCACGGCTTTGGTATGGCTCCTTATCCACCGTTGGCGTTTACCGTCTGCATAACAACACACATGCACAGCCATCGGCGCTAAATCGACTTGATGGCTTAACGGAAGCCGAGAGTTAGATATTCATCGATACGTCACATCGCCACGAATACCAATACTCAATTGCGAAGGTTAGCATTATTAGCTAGGCCTATTGTTTTCCAGTCTGGTCGTCAACAAATACACGCATACAGGTACCAGCATGCCTTCAGACATGGCCATGCTTAGAAACTCCAAAGTTTTCTCATGTCTATCCGGCTTATTCGCTAACTTAACGACGATTGATGGCGTAACAAGAATGAATGTACTCTCTGCTTAGAAATAATCCAATTATGATATTTATGGTGGCGTACAGAGACGCGTACAGATGGCTGGAGGATGGTGGAGAATAGAGATAAACGATACGACGCAAATGCATACGTAAGTAAACGCAAATTGCTCATATATGCTGTGATTTTTTGTTAACTCGATCATAATGGTAGTGATTTCGAGGAAAAGAAACAAATAACATCTGCCTATAAAAATAGAAACAATAGTCGTATATATAACTATCTGGTCCAGCAACAGGTTCATGATACAAAGGTTACGACCTCTGTATGATGAAGCCAGTTACACCCGAGCGCTATTTACAAAGCAACTTTCGATGCATCCACTTAGTAACTCAAATATGTCGGTAATAATTAATTGAAATTCAATCAAATGGCGGTAAGCGCATGGCGAATCGCGCTAGTGAATAGAATATATCACTAAAATACTAAACGTCTATGTGTGCGTTTGTAAATGTGTCTAAAATAGCGTACATTTAAAAATTGACTGTCCGATAAAATTGCATCGTTTGACACTGTCTTTTATCGATGCCGGTTCTATAGATAAAACATGCTTAAAAATATGTAACGTTTACTGAGAGTATTGTTCACGGCCAGTAGATCCTACATTGGCTTCAACGGGTTACCCCAGCTGCAGAAATGAAGCCATTTCGTTATATTGGTCAATTCAAATAGCTGCAGCAATGATTTTGTGTACCTTTTGGTCATGTGCTCGCGATCCCTTCTTTAGGGATGCCCACATTTTCATCCGGAGGCAGTCCAATTTCGTCTTTACAAACTGGGCGTTTCGAGCAGATCGAATGAAATCAACGCTCACGCTTATGCCCTACGGAAAAGTTTCAACCAGGTACCACCGAAAGCAGAACGCATTATTAAATTTTAGCTTAGCATGTCTCATCTTTAATGATTTTCACTCATTTAAGACCAAAGGTACTGCCATAATTTGTTTAATAAATATTCAGTACTATCGATTACACTGTGTATATTACATGAAGATCTAATTAGATCCTTCACAATTGGCTCATATTTTGGAAACGGTGTATTAAAACTTCTTAGATTTCTAACGAACTCATATACATATATCGCCGTTTGATAAAAAAAAATATGTTTCCAATTATAGGACGATATTTTCTAACAATGGCTATCAGAATTAAGGCGTCATCGACATATTCTATTTGTGAAGAAACATGCCCCACCCAATACGGTTTCCTGTTGCCATATCGTATTTAGAATTAAATTTGCCTACCGATAAAATACGAATGTAGGCTGATCACATTTAAGTGCAACGTTATAATTCTTGTTTCAGGTGCTACGAACGATGACTTGCGAGAAATAATTGAAATTGTACCCTGAACTGGGATAATTTTTTTCTTCTTCGACTTGTTTGCCATAGATGGAATCTAGGTCCTGCCTTTGATTGGTATGTTATGATACTCTTTAGCGCTTCGATATTGGGTTTTCTTTGGCAGCCGTACTGGAGCCCTGCAATGTCACTGATTGCATTTAGTTAAGCTTACTGATTTTTCCGAAAGAAACCACTTTTACATATTGAAATTACAACAATTTTACTTGTCAACATTGCACGAGGCAGTCGTTGCACCTACACAATGTTTCGTGTCCTACCTACATTAAATTTCATCACAAACTCAGACAAAGTCAAGTTAGAAGAATGGTTTAATTTCAATATTTATACAACGTTCAACGAGGATTTATACAAGATGAGTGTTCTTTAGCCATGCGGATAACATGCCAGTACTTCGTCATAGAGAATTAACGCTGCTGAAAAAGAGCAGTTTAGACGCCATACCGGTATACACCGCACTGCTATTGAATCCGGGCACGTAATCAATGTCAAGTGTCGATCAATGACGTGTAACCAAAAAGGAACCATATTTTCTTTTCTAAGTGGTGAGGTTGCGATTCATGATAAACAAAGTGGCGAGTGCATGCGTAGTGTCGTTCACAACTACAAATTCTCCCGTAAGAGCCTCTTGACTTTCGTTAATATCATCTCAAGTAGCTGTAGCGTGCGTGCGTGCTAGCCAGCTCTCCGGATCTTTCTTTTTCAAATGATGGTTTATGAACCATTCACACGCAGTGTACGATTCTCTGTCACGATAGGTGTTGCGGATTAACGAAACGTCCCCGTCTGTGCGCTGTTGGCTTGACGTGACGTGCATCCGAGGCGTGCCTATGTAGCATTGGCTAAATAATGGATAGCCGCCCCATTTAACATCTCGCCATTGTAGGATCTGCAAGCAGTTAGAAATTCGACGGAGACAAAATCAAATCTCTGCAAAATCTCAAGTGAAAGTAGTCCAACATGTGGCTCTACGTATGGGTGACAGTAGCTGCTTTGGCAACTGCTGGAAATGGCAGTATATTCCAATCGTGCGAGAAGATAGAAACCAAAGGAACGATATTGACACTTGATATTGAAGGCTGTCCCAATACTGAAAATGTTTGCGTCCTCAAAAGAGGGGTGGATACTAAAATTGCCTTAACGTTCACACCCGAGGTAGAGATGAACAACATTACTGTTAAAGTGTTCGGAGTTATAGAAAACATTCCTGTGCCGTATCCGATACCCCACAGCAACGCTTGTATAAAATCCGGCTTAGAATGTCCGCTTGAGAAGGGCGTTCCGGCTACATACACACAAACCTTCCCAGTGCCGAAGGTCTTTCCTTCAATTTTTCTCATTATCAAATGGACCTTCGTAGACAGCTTCAACAACGAACTCATTTGTGCTTTGATCCCTACCAGACTTCAATAATGGTGATGCAGATTTCGAGGCGGATGTGAACAGCTAGCATGCGTGGTGTCCGTATTTCGGTACTGTCCAACACCTGAAAAAAGCAAAGGACTGTGGCTTTGTATCGTCCAGCTTTTGTTTTGGCAAAAATTACTATATTGTTTGTGTAATTGCTTTTTCAACACTAATATCATAATTGTATAACAGTTGTTATAAAAAGCGCAAGTGCCAGGGAGTTTTCGAAATAGGGCAGCACACTTCGAAATTGTCACGCAGGCATTTGCATATGATTTACCGTTTGACCATATGAAGCTTGCAAGAGATTATAACTTTTGAGTTTGGACGGCATGGTCGACGTTAAAATACAGGATTGCGGATCACACGGGTGTATGAATATGTTTTAGTTCCTATTTTGTGTACTCGGCTTAATTTTAAAACAAAAAGTCAAAACGCCACTGCTACTAGCAATTAGTGTTTTATACATCAAAAAGGGCGCTCACCATTTTCTGCGGCGATTCTAATAATAATAAAAACTCAGCGTTATTTGCTGCCAAATCGATTGACCCTCAGTTAATTTTTCAGGAGACCAAAACAAGTCGGGTACTCTTATTCAGTTTCATATAACAATAGTATATAATAATGACGTATTATAATTTTCATCTATATACTAATGATAATATAGTTATCCGGTAGCAATTTTAACATATGTACGGCCCACGTTTGATCGATCGATCGATTTAGATAATCAATGCTTCAAAATCTGCTATAGTAATCTGACTACAAAAGTTATTGGCTTTGAAGAGAATACAACGGTAAGCTTAGAACTACTTATTTCACAAAAGCAAATTATTTAAAAGGGTTTTGCTCATTCGTTTTGTGTGCCTCATATAAGGCTACCAGCCACATCTACTTAACCAAATCATACCTAACTGCATGTATTTTTTTCTTAAAGAAAAAGTAAAAGAAATGAATGTTGCTCACTATCAGGCTTTATCATTTTGCAACAGAGTAACGCTTTTAATGTTATATAGTTCTGTCTGGTTTAGTCGTATCGTATGCGTTCTTGCCCTAGACCATATTGTTAGTCTCTTGTATTCCGTCGACTTGAGAGACAGAACGAAACATGTGTGCTAAGGGTAGAATGATAACAGGCAGATATAGAGCATAGATCTCTTAGATAGATAGAGCTCATAGAGCACTGGCTCTACAAAGCTAGGCTTTAGATCGAGTAAGCCATTTTCAGATATCTACACAGATGCCTGACAAAGTTAAAGTAGAACCTTTGTAGAAAGTATGTTCAATAGTAAAATGACTAAAATGACTAAATGAATGTGCCTACGTATTAAATCCGATGACTCGCTTCAGTGGTAGACAACCAATCTTGCAAGTTCGCCTTTTTTTCCGTAATTTCGATTACCATAGAAATTCTTTTTGCTAGCTATGCTGCTAGAAAGGCCGTATGAACTCTGTGCATGGCAACAAGGCGTTTGTCGAAAATGGAGAAGCGGGTACGTTACAAAAGGTATTTTATAGTATCCGATCAGCGTATCTAGCTGTTTGAATGCATTTATAAAAAATATGAGCGTACCAACGCATCTCTATGCGAAATAGGTACATTATCGATACTTATAGCTGCGACAAGGTGAACAAGCGCTATTTCGCTGCCAAAAAAAGTTCCTTGCTTCCCAAGTGCCACAAGTGGAGCACTGAAACAACGCCCGTAGCGCACGTGCGGTAAGTGGCGGAAGGAACAACATATATGCCAAGCAGGTTTTAATAATTTGGAAAGCATTGGTACCAAAAAGCGTCTTGATGGATCGATAAATACTACATTTATGAGTGCATTTGGTACAAACGAACCGACGGCAACTCTAAGGAGGGATATCCATATAAGCAAGTCGAATTCTCGTCTCAATCGTACAGCGTACGTATTACCCTTTTGTGTCCATGGAAGTAGCAATTTGTTGGGCTTGGTTAGTATTATCATGTGAACTAAAAACATAGCAATCTTAGTTTTTATCCTCGACCCGACGCACAGTCGTTTAGAATTTTTTTTGTAGACTTATCAAGACAAACCATATAAATTCTTTTGGGCACCGAACGGACACTTGATCTGATTGCCGGGCGCATTACGAGCGAATCCACTAACCTTTCGAAACGTCTGTTGCATGGCAGAGTCTGATATACTATTTATGGCGGAAATATTTCCCACAAATAATTTATTGCTTGAGATAAACCTATCCTGATTTCGTCTCCGTGCTTCCCCACGGTGGTAATCTATCTAGGCTATTCTTGTAAGATTATTGACTCAGAAGGAACCCCTTATTTGGGAAAATACGGACTGTGGTTCCTACTTCCGCGTCGTTTTCAAATCGAGCGACGGTTGACAGTGCATTTTTCAATTTCTTGTTTCAGTAAACGGTATATTAGGATTTTGATAGCGAGTATATATTATAGGAGTTTGCCAAGTGTACTGAAAATAGGTATAATATCTAAGATTTCGAAAATGTTAACATAACTTTAATCGACAGCCAATACTTTCGTCACCTATGTGCTCGTATCAACTGTTAGCGTTTCGACGACGCACTGAGAAACGGTTTTTCCATTTAGCCATTAGGTTGACACTTAGCATGAATTGACCTCGTTTGTTGGGAAGCATTGATCCATTGGAATGAGAAAACAACGAATGAAATCTACTGAATCTGAGCAAGAAAATTTGAGTACTCCGTTATACGAAGCGAGACGTGCTCAATTACGGCGTGCTAGAGCCGAAACACGCCCCGGTTATCGAAGACGTCGACGTGATCCTCGAGTGCCTCGCCCAGGCCCTTTATCGTTAACGGCGTACACGGTGTGGGAAGAAATTCAGGGATTCGCAAACGACGTGTCATGCCTATTTGCTGATTTGTTGCCGTCGTGGGTGTTACTTCGTCATCCTCATGACCGACAGCGGGTCAATCTAGATTCATCTTCGTCTGATTCACTCAGCCCTTTTCCACCCTCGACCAGGATAGAGACCAGCCAGCTAACAGGCTCCGGGGCAGATACTTCTGAACTCAAGCCTTCGGAAAACGTGCAATAGCAGCAACAGGCATAAGTGTTTAAAAATTCAACTATATCATCTATACAGGATTTGACGTATATATCTTTCGACACACCTATTAATGAAAAATCAAACTGGATATTCCAGCGTCCACAGAAAACAACGTTAGAAAAGCGTTTATTACATATACAACGTTAGAAAAACAAAAACGTTTTGTCTAAACTTACCAAAGTTGCGACCAGAGCGGTGTCGAGTGGTGAAACTCACAACGAGGATCAAAATGCGTGTCAATTTATAGGTAGCCCTAAAAATGGCGAGGAAGCGAACGGTAGTGCGATTTTTTCGAATGGAAGACAAGATGTGGCTAAAGACGCCGTTCCTAACAAGCGTGAAGACATCGTGCCAGCTACCGCGATCAATCTGGGGGCAGAGTTAAGTTTAGACACCACGCCATCTTCAGTCGACACCTGTCACACTATCAATTTCATTACAGACATTATCTGGCGAGACAAGGAGCAAATATCGACCCGAATTTCACAAGTCAAATAAACCAATCAAGGCGGCGTCAGCGTGTCTGGTTTCCCCAACAGGGTCCCCAGATCGAGATACTCCGTTTGAGTAGTTCGCGTTCTCGTCGTACGCCCGGCTGGAGCGCAAGAACATTATTTTAAAAAATAGTGTTAAATTAGGGGGCGCATTGTCATGAAGCTTGAATGGTAAGAATGCAGTAATCCCTATGTACTATAAACGGGATCCTATTATTGTCGGTATAAGCACGCGCAAATGGACCTAACGCGGTAACTTAATCTGGACCATTCGGGTGGCACATCGCAGTTATCGACCATGTCAAAACGTATAATGGCAATAAAGGTTTAAATATAATTGGTTCACCATAAACTCAAGTAGTTTATGGTGCATAATCTCTGCTCATGTTCTACTTTAATAAATACAGGTAGGCTTTCACTTATAATTGGGTTCTACCGTTACGTGTATTCAATTGCATAATGCGAGAGAGCTAACCGAAGATAAACGCAGCTACCATTTCGCTAACAAGTTAACTAAGAGCCAAAGTTCGGTAGATTTGCTCGTAATCTTAATTACATAAATCTCTTCCGTTCAGGCCTAATTTTGACAATATTACTTCGTAAAGTCTATAAAATGTTTTTGATAATCAAATTATAGTGATAACGTTTTACGCTAACTAGAATCAGTTTAAAAAAGAAAAACTCAAATGTCTATTTTTGAAGAAATTACACGGAAGCAGTCCATTTCAGCCGAACTATTCAATAAAGTTAATATGTTCTATACCCGTGTGCCAAGGCTGTTAACGCATAGATCTGGCCTTTCAGACGAATGTCAATTTATTACCGTTATCTTCTAACCAAAACCCATGCAAATAAATCCCGATTTCTGTCTGTAACGAACCGTCAACGTAATGTAATCAACATCTTCAATCAACAGTAAGTTCCAGGTCAGAGTACGCTTTTTATACGGGAACGTCCTTTTTCCATTCACAAACGCATTTATGCCGTCTCATGAAATTAAAATTGTTGCATTTCCGAAAAAGGACGATATGCATATAAAATATATGCTCGACATCTGATTATTCTTACGTTAGTTACTGCAGTTCAGTAAGGCCCAATATCGAGTTGGCCAGCCATGGAGCAGTCGGCAAAAAAAGGCTACGCGACGACGGAAGAATGACTGATATCACCATGTGCCGGCCAGCCAGCGAAATACCTAGAGAGGCTTGCATTTGACTAGCGGAACAAAATGAGGATAAACGAGACCTCGTTTATCCTCAGTTGCCTTTTGATGCCTTCGAGCTATCAGCTATTTTGGTCATTAGTTTGGTTATTTTGGCCGGATGGTATATAGCAGTAGCGACGTGCACCACGTATTTGCTTGCTAATCCTAGGGACACGTTGTGGTCTAAGTTCCGCGCATAAGCACACGGTTCGTTTCGTACGGTAGCCAGCCATCTGCTGGAATGTCCAATGGCAGTACCAGACGTAGAACTCGAAACAAAAAAACTGAGCGTCGCTACACAGACATTTACAAGATGAGAGAAAGAAAATCATAATAAAGGTTAATTTTGAAGCCATTGAGCTTTGTAATGTCGTTATAAAGTTACATAACTCATTTAGCACTTTGTGTATTCTTTCTATTAATAGTTGTGTATCTACGTCTTTATATGCATATTATTTTTGAACTCGCTGTTCATGTGGAGATCTTTCTTACGATTAGATAATTAGAAAGTTAGCTTCTCTTTTATGGGATGGCTACCTCGGAACTTAAATTTACCATAGCTTTCTTGTTTCCATTATTTCAATTTGTTATCAACTTGATTAATTATAGCACACTAGCTTGTCATCGTTGAAGTCAAAGTTTAGCGTCAATAATGTTCGTACTTCTGCTCGATCTACCGTTACACAATTTGTAGGACGATCAAGAAATCGGTTTTGACGTACTGCCCCTTATCCAGAACAAAAATAAGATAGCTTCAACACAAAGCGTAACAAACTCCAACGTTGTGGCAGCATGTTTAAGCAAGCCGTAGCTTGTTACAACTGATATACTGTTGAGATTACGGCTTGGCCACGTATGTCTCTATGAGCTTACTTGCAAGATAAAGGCATGATTACAATGCTTGCTTCCACCACGGCTGCTTCGTACCGCCGGGACCTTCACCTGGTGTTTACCACAAGCAAAAATGCATTTTCGTTGCCGAGCGGGGGTTGTATCGATTTTTTTGTCTCTCAGGTCAGGCTTTCAATCTAGGCACTCTTTCAGATTACACACTAATCACGAATAGAGAAAAACGGCGCGCAACTTACACAGAACCGTTTAAAGTAATTATAT